>NC_090657.1:165696398-165710062 GCF_040937935.1 Hyperolius riggenbachi
CTGTACTGTAGCTGCTAATTACATAAGGGCCTATGGTGAAGTTTACCAGGCACACATTGCACCCAATTTACCTGCTTTGGGGATGATTGCTGTATGGCTTCTATGTTGACCAGATCTTCCCTCACTTTCTGTTTCTGGCTTCCGTATAAAAATTGATAGTGCGTGTGGAAAATAAATTAGCCAGCTCAGGACCATAGGCTTACACCCCATAGTGACCGGGCTATTTTTTACAATTTAGTGTTCTGCAGCTTTAACAGCTTGCTGCAGAGCCACACAACCGAGCACACAAATAAACCCCCCCCCCCTTTTTAGCCCACCAACAGAGCTTTCTGTTTGTGGGCACGGCTGTCCCCAGTACAGCACTGCAGTAGATCACAGCACTGTACAATGTAAATAGTCTCCTATTTGGTAGACTGATGGCGGAGCGGAGCTCCGTCACTCAAGCGGGGATGCGCGCGCATTGGTGCGTGTGATCCCCTGCAAAACCCCGCCCCTGGACTTGACACCTATCGGCGTTAGGCAGTCGGGAAGGGGTTAAGGTTGGTTCACAGCAGGTGCTCTGCAGGACCCTTTCCTGGATTGGAGGATGGATGAATGGGCGTACCCATGGAAACAGCACTTTTTTCAGCATATCTTTTTATTCAAACCCAACCTGCATGAATTTGTACAGAAACTGAAGTGTGCATATAGATAGTGAATTTCCTGTTGAGTATTTGAGGATCTTCCTGTGTCGCCATCTGTGATCGTATCAGAAGGAAACAGAGAGAGACAGACCAGCCACGGAAGCATTTTTCAGGGTGCTGCAACATTTTGTTGCAGTGGTTTTAGTTCTTTTTGGTTTATGTTATTAAAAATGTGCTTCCTCTACAAGGGTGAAACTAGTCCTAGGGCCCCCCAGCAAAGCTTTGATGGGGCCCCTTAATGTCCACAACCCTTCCTTTGCCTCTTGGTGATGCTCACAGCCTGGGGGTCCATTTTACAAGGCTCAAAAAAACAAGAGTGGCCATCAGAATCTTCACACCCATAATGTGTAGCCAAAAACCCACCTGATCTGGAGTATCAGAGAAAAAGGGAAGGTTAGTAGTTGGGGCCCCCACAATTCTGAACACAGGGGCTGCTCCCCGCTAGTTACACCCCATGTTCCTGTACCCCTAATGGCGTCCTGTCATCTAGATAGAACAACCTAGCTAACTATCTACTCAGCAGCACCAATCTACTTAGCTAGAAAAACAGCTGGAGCGAATATGACTGATGTCTTTTTCTTCCTTGGTGTACCAGCCAATCAAAGCCACCAAACGCTTGACACTACAAACAAGGCTTACAGAATCCTCTGCTCATCCTGGGCTTTTGATAGGTTACCGCAATGGACCAGAGCATTATGGGAACGGGACGCCTCCTTTCTCGACATGAACATCCCCATCATCCAAGTTATTTATTGTGGAAGAATTAGAATTTGATTCAAATCTAAGCAGCAATACTTGAGAAGACAATAAAGGCGGGTCAAAGAGTCGGGCAAACATCTCTGCCCTCTGCTATTCTTTCTATGCTATTCTGAAGTCTCTTTATAAAGCCTATTTAAGAGTTTTTGTGTGCTTTATTGACATCTGTGTTTTTGTAGATGAGGTCTTCACGACTGAATACAATATTCCAGGAATAGTCTGAATACAGCTCTGTACTCAGGAATCAATGCCATGTACCTTCTTCCAGTCATTCTTCCACCAGCACTGGCTGGTCCAACTAACGACCCTGTTATTTAATTGTTTTCCAACTCTTCAGGGTCATGCACAACTTAAGAAGAAAAATGACCTGTGCTGATTCTGTGCTACTTAAAGCCTAATTATTACATCCACCTCTGCAATCCTTTTATGTTCTCTGGATAAAAAATAAAATGCAGCACGCTGCATTCACATTTGCATTTGCAACAAGGAGGCATAAATGGGGATTCTTTTTTCACAATAACCTTTTTATCCCCCACACAGACGTGTATATAGATTTCAATGTGCAGGTGTTCTTGTGTATAAATGTGCGCTGTCGCTGCTGTGCGCCTGATTACCATATTCGGATACACAAGGATGAGGCAGGGAAGTTGAGCGTAATTTGCAAGCAGTTGTGTCACTGGAACTTGCCAATATAAAATCTCCAAACATTTTTATATGGTTACAATAGGAAGGAGCATAGAGATGTAGCGAAAGGTTCGCCGGCGAACGGTTCCAGGCGAACTTTTTCACCTGGACCAAGCGAACTTTTGCGGAAGTTCGATTCGCCCCATAATGCACTGTGAGGGTCAACTTTGACCCTCTGCATCACAGTCAGCAGGCACATTGTAGCCATTCAGGCTACACTAAGCCCTGGAGCCCCCCCCCCCCCTATATAAGGCAGGCTCCGGCGGCCATTATCCTCACTCGTGTGCCTGCTAGAGACAGACTAGGGGCAGCTGCTGCAGACTTGTTCTTCTAGGGACAGATTAGTTAGGTTCTTGGCTGCTTAGCTTGCTCCTGGCTGATTATTATTGCTTTAATAGCACCCCTCAACAGCTCTTTTCAGGGCTCATCCTGTACTTTTTTTTTTTCTGTGTGTCAAACTGACACTTTTGTTGCATGCACAGTCTTGCTAATTCATAGTGTGTAAGCCACTGCCAGCAGCCCAGCACATTCAGTGACTACCTGTGTGTGTGACAGGGAGCTGCACATTGTACTACCCAATACTGCATGTACCCAGTACCTGTTGTGTTTACTTAACCCACCTCATCACTGCATATACCCAGCTTTGTGTTGAATGAACCCAGCTCACTGCATCTTACTACCTGTTGTGTTGAGTGAACCCACCTCGCTGCATCTAAGTACCTATGTTTGAAAGCACTTTAGGCCTGCAATTTAGCATTCAATGTGATTTCTGCCCTTAAAACGCTGTTTTGCGTCACATCCAGATTTTTCCCCGGGACTATGGGCATGTATCCCACTCCACCATGCTCCCCTCCAGGTGTTAGACCCCTTGAAACATCTTTTCCATCACTTTTGTGGGCAGCATAATTTTTTCTATTTTTCAAAGTTCGCATCCCCATTGAAGTCTATTGCGGTTCGCAAACTTTTCCGCGAACCGAACTTTCCGCGAAGGTTCGTGAACGGGGTTCGCGAACCGAAAATCGGAGGTTCGCGACATCTCTAAAGGAACATACTCAGTGGTCCAATATCAATTCCCCATTGCTTTCATGAGTCCTGCTCTTCCCTGTCAAGCTGCAGCACTTGGAAGATGTACTCAAGTGGGAGACTAAAGCTCATATTCTTTTGTACAGAGCCACAGAATATGTTGGCACTTTATAAACTACTACTACTACTACTACTACTACTACTGCTACTGCTACTGCTACTACTATTCTCTGCAGGCCCTTGTGCTCCTCACACATAGAGAATGCTTGGAATTTGGACCAAAGAAAGATGGTTAAAGGGAACCTGAAGCAAGAAGAATATGGAGGCTGCCACATTTATTTATTTTTAAACATCACCAGTTGCCGGGCTGTCCTGCTGATCTGTTTGGCTGCAATAGTGTCTGAATCACACACCTGAAACAAGCATGCAGCTAATCCAGTCTGACTTCAGTCACCTGATCTGCTGCATGCTTGTTCAGGGGTTGTGGCTAAAAGTATTAGAGGAAGGGGATCAGCAGCACAGCCAGGCAACTGGTATTAATTAAAATGAAATAAATATGGCAGCCTCCATATCCCTCTTGCTTCAGATGTCCTTTAAGATGGTAAAGGGTAGACTTGCCTATACAAGCAGAACATATGTATATAACAAAAAAAATGAATAAATACTGTATATTCCGGCGTATAAGACGGCTGGGGGTTTCAACTTCCCCCAACTTTTGCAGTTAACCACCCTGGCGTTCAATTTTTGCGGCCATGCGTCTGCGGGAGGGAAATTTTTGTTTCAAATTTGTTATATATAGTGTAGTTAGCACTAGGCTAGCTACACATGTGCCCCAAGTTCCCGCTCTGATCCCCCTGAATGCCGCCGGCTATATTTACCTAGCTGCGATCCCGCGAGAACCGCAACTTCCCCGTAAAGCTTCTGTCGTCGATAAGGCGACGATCGGACATGATGTCTGATGTCATCGACGTCATGCGCAGTCCCAATCCTTCCCATAGCGACGCCTGGAGGCTAATGGAGAGGCCGCGCCATCGCGGCTTCCGGGGGGAGGCAAGTATAAGGGTGGCGATCAGGGGGATCAGAGGGTGCCGGCGGCGATCGGGGGACACATGTAGCTAGCCAAGTGCTAGCTAAATGATCTGACACCATTTTTATAAAAAAAAAACAACAACAAAAAAACAGGAGCACGGGTGTTTGCCATAGGTACCATATTACCCAGATACACCTCTGTACTCGCTGTATAAGACTACCCCTCTTGCAACGCACACAAAATAAAAATTAAAAAACATCATATACTGGTGCTATGGATGAATAGATACTGGTGCTGTACTGTATGTGGTACCCAGTATACAACAGTATACAGGGGATTGACTGGTTGGATAGGTCAGCTCTACTTCTCTCCAAGCAGATTGGTCAGCTCTCCTTGTCCTCCTGTTTATCAGAGCGGTATGGAAGAATAGATTGTGCTGTGCCCATAAAACACGCCTCTTTCACCTGTCTGGCCCACCCCTGTATCCTATTTACCTCTTCCTCTGCCTCTCAGATCTCACACATGTGTACCTGCACAGCTTCACTACAGTCCTCAGCAGCGAGATCTGAGAGGCGGTAACAGGATAGGGTGGGCCAGATGGGTGGAAGAGGCAGGCCTGGATTTACGTCACAGGAGTCTATAGGCATAGATGTCCTGGCACCTTAGACTCTGCCCTCCATGAACCTACAAATGCCTGCTGAACGGCAGAGCAAGTGTGCTGGCTGGCCCAGCTGTAACTTTTCCCTTAGGGCCTGTACACACTGAAAAACGCAAGCAAAATCGCAAGCGCACGCGGTTTTAAAAATCGCAAGTGCATGTAGTTTTAAAAACGCATTGTATGCGTTTTTAAAAACGCATGCGCTTTTGCCTGCGTTTTTTGATGCGTTTGCGTTTTTCTAGTAATTGCTGATTGGCTAAAGAATCCTTTGTTTTTTTTCTAGTTTACATTTCAACAGGAATCAGGAGATTGCAGAGTCTTCTGGGATACTGACTTCTGAAAAACGCAGGCACCAGTGTGTACAAGTCATCACGATTTTCATTATTTTTCAAAAGACCTTGCGATTTTAAAAACGCATGCGTTTTTAAAAACGCAGCGCAAGCGCAGCAGTGTGTACAGGCCCTTAGGGTCCTTTTACACTTATGGCCCTTTTCCACTAGCAATCGCTAGCGTTCACGCTGAACGCTAGCGATTGCTGAATCGCAATTACCGGCGATTCCCCGACGTTCGCGGCCGCGATTTTGCTATGCTATGCACTGCATAGCAAAATCGCGGCAATTATCGCTCCGCCGCGCGTTCGCGTTCCCCGCAAAAACGAATCGCGGTAGTGGAAGTGACCTACCGCGATTCCCATGTTAAAAAGCAAACCGTAGCGATTGTAAAATCGCTAGCGGTTGGCGTTTTTGCGCTGGTGGAAAAGGGCCATTAATCAGTTGTTCTCAGTTAAAACGAAAAGAAAACTGATTTTCAAAGTAAGTCCCATGTTTTCCTATGGCACCTTTCACACTTAAAGAGAACCCGAGGTGGATTTGAAGAATATTATCTGCATACAGAGGCTGGATCTGCCTATACAGCCCAGCCTCTGTTGCTATCCCAAACCCCCCTAAGGTCCCCCTGCACTCTGCAATCTCTCATAAATCACAGCTGTGCTGCTGACAAACAGCTTGTCAGAGCTGGCTGTGTTTATCTCTATAGTGTCAGTCTGCTGCTCTCCCCGCCTCCTGCAGAACTCCAGTCCCCGCCTGCATCCTTTCCCTCCCTGCTGATTGGAGGGAAGGGACGGGGGCAGGGACCGGAGCTATGCAGTGCACTGCTATGGAAAAAACACGTACTAACGCACACTAACGCGTACCAACTGATTAAGTGTAAAAGGACCCTTACTTCCCTTGCCGTCATAGGTAGCTACAGGTGCCCTTTAGTATTAGGTAGCCAGAAGCACCTTCAGTATTAAGCTGCATAGGAAAAAGAGGGAGGGAGGAACAGAGAGAGCCACCTTTCTATCATCAGGCGCCTGTAGGCACGTGCCTACAGTGCCTTATGGTAAATCCAGCCCTTGGAAGAGGCGTGTTTTATGGGCACAGCGCAAACTCTTTCTTCCATACCTTGGACGTACCAGACCTTGCAGCGTGAGTTCCCCCCCCCCCCCAGCATGGCGACCGCCAAATCTCCAGCACTTGGTAATTAATCATCAGCATGCCATGTATGCATCAGCATCAAGTAAACATCAGCATGTCCCGTGTGTGCATCACATATCAGCATCATGTATCACCCGGCATCAGTGACATCCGGCGTATAAGACGACCCTTGACTTTTCAGAAGATTTTCAAGAGTTAAAAAGTAGTTTTATATGCCAGACTATACAGTAAATATGGCAGCAAGGGCTCTCATCTGATAAGTTGTACCGATGGCCAGTGGAGCACCACTATTTGATAATAATATAAATTTAAAAAAAAGTGTAGTCCTAATAAATTAGACAACATTTTATTAATTAACGTTTTTATTCAGTTTGTATCTTAATTAGTATATTGTGAGCACGGGAATTCATACTGTGTTGTGATAATGAAATTCCTTTAGATTTCTCTGTCTTCAGGCAATGATTCTTCAATGAGCTGATGGTAAGCGGTGCTTTGCACCCCTTACTAGATCACACTAAATACCGCTCCTAATACGAGTGTGAGCTATGCTATGAGCTATCTCTGCCCCAAATGATAATCACTTCCTAATGCTTAACCCCAGCTTCACTCTAACACTTCAGGCAGGGAACACACTGGACTGTTTTCGTGCGCGTTTTCTGCACAGAAAAACTGAGACCTCATGTTAATCAATGGGCTAGCTCACACTTAATATGCTGTTCGCGCGCAGAAAAAAACTGACATTCTGCATGATGACTCTGCACATTTTGTCAGCTTTCTCTATCAATTGCATCAGCTGCTGAGAAAAAAACGTGTGCGTTTTCCAGCATAGAAAAAGTATGGAGAAAAATGTGCGCAGAAAACTGAAAGACAAGTGTGTTCCCTGCCTCAACCTAACCTTCTACCTTCAAAAAGTAACTTACATAAAGAGGAACTGCAGTGAAAGTAACATAATGAAAAAAGTGCTCAATTTTTACAATATTTATTTACATTCTGAAATGTATCACATGGTGACATCTTTACCACTGGCAGGTGATGTCTGTGGAAGGAGATGCTGCTTGCCTGGCAGTTGGGAACAGCATGTTATTTCCCACACTGCAACAAGCCTCCCACAGTGTGATGTCAGTACCTAGGGAGGAGTTTCACCACAATATCAGCCATACAGAGCCCCCTGATGATCTGTTTGAGAAACGGTAAAGATTCCTCATGGGAACCGTAAGAGGGGTATCAGCTACTGATTGGAATGAAGTTCAATCCTCGGCTACAGTTCCTCTTTAAAAACTGCTATTACGTGTTTAGCCAAAGATCCTAAAACACACCTGGGTTTATACTCGAGTATATACAGCATCTCTAACAATAAATTACTGTACTATTTTTGAGGTCATTAATTATGTTTCTATGAGGTCCTATTTGGATCATCTCACATAAACATACATCACTATACCTCACTATTCTGCCCTCTGTCATCTTAAGCCTACATCCTGATTGGTTGCTATAAACAATAGAGAACCTAGAGCAAGGGGGGAGGAGGGGGTTAGGGGCGGGGGTGGTAAACACTTCTGCTTTTTTAAGATGTAAGAGCAGAGTTACCAAAATAGGGGAGGGGTCTTTTAAAATCTACACGTCTAAAAAAACAAAAAAAAACAATGCGTTCCGCCCTCCCACCTCCAGTGAAATGCTTGCGGTCAGATATGCAGCCATGTTGCTGAATGCATTCCTCTAGTATCGCCCTATTCTATTTATAATCTATTGTAAACAGACTGATGTCAACACGGGTAAATAATCTGTTATTTACTTCTTCTCAGAGCAAGAGAGCAATGTCTTGTGTGTATACTGTGGTTATGAGATCCTATTGCCTTCATCTGTGCTATTATGTATTTACAGAAATTTCACAAGAGAAAAATAAATGAAAATATAAATAAGAGTCATGCGATTACTCATCGGTTGTTGCCGTCCATATAAATCTTTCCTGCGAAACCGCGTTTAGTCATCAAATGTATTTATGGCACAATACATGGCTGTATAAATGTACTTTGCTGTATATGTAGACTTTAGGGCAGGGAACGCACTTGACAGCGCATTCTTTCAAGTGGTTTCCGGTGTTCGGCGTTACACTTTACCTGCACGTGATTTTGTGTTTGCGATTTTTTAGATGTGGTGAATGTATTGTAATTATGAATGTGTGTGTCGTACAGAAAAGCGTGTAGTATGGAATCCTTCTACTTACCTGTCCTCTGTTTTGGAGGAGACTCACCTCATTGCACTGCCCTGTCCCCCAATCAGTAGCTGCAGTGACTTACAAGGAGACAAAGAAGCGTCCACTCACATTCCTTGTAATTTCCTGCTTCTGCCTAGATGTGAACACAGCAGCCGACGTACCTGGGGCTTCCTCCAGCCCCACGTAGCTCGCGAGGTCCTCCAGCATCGTTTTCTTCCCTCTCCTAGTCCCGATGGCGGCTCCGGTAATTGGGGACTTTGGGTGAAGTCACACGTGCACACCCCGCCGTGTGCCCATTACGTCATCACCTGAAGTTGTTAATTACCAAAGCCGCCAGCGGGACCAGGAGAGGAAAGAAGAGGATGCAGGAGAACCTCACGGGCTACGGGGGGCTGGAGGAAGCCCAAGGTCAGTCCAAATGTTGTTTTTATTTAGCGCTCAGGTTTCCTTTAATAGAGTCTGAATGAGACAGTGTGTATGAGCGTCTGAATTCCAATGCACAAAACAAGCAATCTCATGTGTGACATCAATCCTAACAAAAGCTGAACTGATGGCACTGCTTATTTCTCAACAAAGGTGGATTCTTACTTTAAGTCTATAGAGCTGACGGTGACACACAGCCGAGCAGGCTAAAAATGCTGCTAATTATCCCTGTTCTGTGCATAATGCTGACATAACCAGCAGACTGTACAAGAAAAACAGCAGAAATCAGCTATGGTAGTAGCAGAGTAAACGTAGCCTGGTAAGCATATGTGTTACTTTGGATAATGCCGGTGATTCCACACGTATCTGAAGCCTGTATCAAGTAAAGGTTTGCTTTAAATATGCAAAAAAGGACTTGAGAGAGAGGGTAAAACCTGCAATACAGCTCTATCCCCAGCTCAGTAGTTTTTATAAATTATTTAACCCTTTAGCAGTCAATTTATTTAGATGCTTGCAAGTGCTACATGCCACTTGATTTTAGCACATTTTTTTTTTATTTCTTCTTTATTCCACTTCCTTGCTTCTAATTAGTACTACTGTAATGTGTATGTATGGCCACTTGTCACTAGAGGGCAGTGTGAGACAATATTAGAAGACTTCTGCTTTCAGTTTCTATATTTTCTGCTAGTAGAATGAGATCAAAGCTTTCCAAGAATTTACAGCACAACAAGTTCTGCCGACTGAGGTGAAAAGTAGTGCACTTTCAAACGAGATAACTCTATTGTAGCTGCTTAAAATGTAGCTGAAGTGATTTTTTTCTTTTTGAATGGATTTGAAAAGTGGCTTGTCGAATACAGAGAAAAAGGAAGGGGCATTTTTATCAGCAAAGGAATGCCCAAAATACACCTGTCGAAAATAAGCCACTCCCAGTCCCCACCTGCAACAGTCTCACTGTCGATTAAGATCAGTGCCACACGAGCGCAGCTGCCATCACGCCGGCACCATGCACCGGTTCACTGAAACTGTCTGTGCACAAGGGGACAAACCGAATATGCTCACATCCCAGGTCCTCCCTGTGCATGGCTCTAGGGATTGTGAGCTGTATGTGCATGGACTGGGATTAGTTTCAGGGCTGCAGCCATTTTTAATTTTGGAAGGCAATTTTTATAAAATAAAACATGAAAACATGGGAGGAGGGTGGGGAGAATGGTCTGAATTGATTCTGGAGGTAAGGCAGGTGAGTTGGGAACTGCGCAGTGCATGTTAACTCGGGTGCTGCCATAGACTGCAATGTTAATTGGGGCTACAGGAAGCTGAAGCCCAAATAATGTTAAATAAGGGACTGGTTGTGTTAGGTGTAGGGTTAATAGTAGTGAAAGTTTGAAGGATACCCGAGGTGACATGAGATAGACATGTGTCTGTACAGTGCCAAGCACACAAATAACTATGCTGTGTTCCTTTTTTCCTTTCTCTGCCTGAAAGAGTTAAACATCAGGTATGTAAGTGGCAGTTCCTGTCAGGACTGGGTCAGACTACAGCGTGACCCTCACTGATAAGAAATTACAACTATAAAACACTTTCCTTGCAAATGGCTTCTGAGGGCAGGAAAGTGATAAGAAGGGTCAATAGTTCATAATACTTCAATGAATGTGTCATTGAGCAAACACAATAAAACAGTAAAGACTTAAAAAAGTAGATTGAAATATAAAAAAAAGACTGTGGGATACCTAAAAAAGTCATTTTTAGGAGAAGGAGAATAGATACAATTGTTTATTTTATTAGTTTATTTTCACTTTGGATGTCCTTTAAGAGTAGCTGGACGATGGAAAAGTAAAAACACAGGGAGGGACAAGACGAGAGCACAATCTAGTGTAGTATATATGTGGCGACTGAAGAATTATTATAGTAGATGTAGGAAATCTCACAAAGGTGGCTTGCACAATTGGGCCACCAATGCATACACATGTGGGCAACGACTGTCCTCACTCTGCCTTCAACATGGGTGGTTGTGCCTCTCTAAAAAAGATGTGGTAATTTATGCAAAAGAGCATAAACCCCCCCCCCCCCCCAAAAAAAAAAAAAAAAAAACACAATCCCCAAACTGAAGTGATCAATAGAAGTAAATACTGGGGCACCCAAAAATGATAAAGTATACTTAAAAAAATGTTATTTTAAATAAGTAGTTGTCGGTCCTACCTTATTGAAGACGACTTGTAGATTTTTTAATCACTTTTATTGAATGTAAGAAGAAACAACAACAGACAATGCATTTCGCAGTAGACACCGCTTCTTCGTGTCAATAAAAATGTGCCTCCACAGAGAGCAGTATACAGCATGAGCACCTTTTAGGAGTTTTAGGAGTAGCTAGGGGGGGGGGGGGGGGGATTTGCATTAGGAGGAGGTAGAAGCCTTAGTAGACTATTAGTAGTATTGCCAATATTCTACTAGTGGCTTCACTCGGCACCCTCTGGAGGGAGTGCTCTTCAAGGTAATACTGTACCTTTTATTTACACCTCCTTTTATCTTACATGTTTGCTATGAAGAGATTGTTTTTTTTTTACCAAGTGTAGTCAAGATTGCAAGTGTGACTTTAGTATTAAAATTTAATCATTTTCACCATAGTACCCCATTACATTTTAATTAATCAGGATACCCAACTGTATGTTAAGTCTCCTGGTTTCAGCATCAGAAACACTTCCTATGTCTATATATTGCTGCAAATTGGTATGTAGCCCGGCCCTCCCAGTGATGCTTAACCTAGGCAGTGATGTCACACAGTCATCTGCCCCAGAGGAGGTGTTGTTTCTACTGACCTTGGAACACACAACAGCCAAACATTCCGCCGTGTCAGCAGTAAAGATGTCACCACCTGTAAGAATGTAAATCAGGGTGAGGGAATATTTTACAATGGGTGAACATTGACTAAATCCTTTATAAACGAATATTGTAAAATATAAGCAATTTTAATCATTATGTCACATTCAGTAAAGCCCCTTCCCCCGGTCTATAAGTGTCCTGGGATTGATTATAAAATGACAAATTAGGAAATTAGGATAGTTACATTTTCTATATATGAAGAGGAATTTAATCATTCTTTATTGAATGCATACCCGGATTAAGCAGTGATTATTTTATGTTTGCTGTGTAAAAGCCCGTGAGGTCTTTACGGGCAATTAGGACAGCTCACACAAGACATATCATACGTTTCACATTCCGATGCCTGAAATAGAAGTGAAGAAATTGACAAACGCGGCTTATTTGGGATGCGGCGAAGGTTTATTATTGACAGAAAAGGCAGAACATTGGATTTTTAGCTTCATTCTGTACCTAACAGCCATGATACCTAATGATCCCCCGATAATCCAGCACTGATCTCCAATCATCGATCGCTGTGTTTCCACACCAGAGGGTGTGAAATCTGTGATTGTTCTTAATTTATCAGAAATATGTACGTTCAGCCAATGCCGGGCTGGAGGAAGTCATTATTGACATGCTGCACATCGCTCCAGCTTGATTTTCTCCATAGTGCCGGGAGACAGCATCTGATTCTCTCTGAAGATTTGTTTGACTAAAGGCCGAGTCACATTACTGTATTCAGAGTTATCCATTGCTTCCATTTGATATGGATACTTCTGAAGTAGACTGCAGGAGCACGGATACAATCAGCTGCATGGTCAGGAATTCACAGCTAGGCCCATCATAGTCTACCTGTCCCCAGCCTAGAAATGACTCACATCGGGGAAGAAGGCTGCCCCTTATGGCAATTTTTAAAGCAAGCTGAAGCAAAAATACACTTACGAGATAATTAATTGTATGTGTAGTACAGATAAGAAATAGAACATTAGTAGCAGGAAAAAAAGGTTTCACAAGTTTAGTTTTCCAGTACATAAAGAGTTAAACTTCAGTTGTTATATGTGAAAAAGAGCTTCTCTGAGCTCTTCGACCCAACTTGGGTGGAATACAATCCTGTTTACTGAAGCACTTACGGTAAACAGCCAAGAAGCAGTGAGAGACAGCTTGAGATAAGGTTTTACTGCAGGAAAGTTCAAAGGGTCATTGTTTCTGCTTTGTTTTATAGCTTAATAGACAGAGTGTGGATTCTAAACTGCAACTGTGACAGAATGAAGCAAGGTTATTAAAAAAAAGCTATATTACCGAAATTAAAAATATGAGACTATTTTCTTTGCCGCTAATGCTCTATTTGTTATCTGTACTATATACATAATTCAGGATAATACACTTTTTTTTTTGCTTCAGGTTTACTTTAAAACTAAGCTAAATCTTGAGGGATACTGTCAGAGCTTGCACCCAGCAGATCAGCACAGCCAGGCAGGGCGATGTCTTGGCATAGGCAAACCAGGCAAATACCTGGAGTGACACCAGAAGAGGGCACCGCAGAGCTATTCTTAGCATGCAGTGTTCTTATGCAGTATATCTTATTCACAACTGCCAGTTCCATTAAAGGATACCCGAAGTGACATGTGACATGGTGAGATAGACATGGGTATGTATGTACAGTGCCTAGCACACAAATAACTATGCTGTGTTTCTTGTTTTCTTTCTCTGCCTAAGGCCTAGTGCACACCAGAGCGGTTCTGCTGTGGTTTGTGATCCGCTGGCGGGTGCAGATCCGCTAGGGTAATGTATTTCAATGGGCTGGTGCACACCAGAGCGGGAGGCATTTTGCAGAAACGCATACTCCCGGGCTGCTGCAGAT